>NW_020954608.1:37985994-37994378 GCF_900497805.2 Vombatus ursinus
AAGAAGAAGAAGAAGAAGAAGAAGAAGAAGAAGAAGAAGAAGAAGAAAATTATCCATCACAGAGTTGCTGATCTGCATTCATAGAAGGGATTTCTTCACTATACCAATGAAATCACAGGCCCAAACCAAAAAAGAAACCACACCCCCCTAATCTTACCTTCTGATGACTGTGAGCTGCAAGTAAGCAGTGATGTTCCTCTGGATTCTCTACATCCCCTAAAATTAAAAAATGCTAAAATTTAGGGGAAAAAATTGATTTGACAAACAATATAAAAATAATTTATTAAGTACCTACCATGTACAAAGCTTTGTTCTGGGTCCTAGGGAATTAAATTTATATGCAATTATTTTGTATAACCATATTTGTAAGTCTTTTGTTAAAGTAAAAAAAACATACATTTTAAAATTATTTTTTTAAATTAATAAGCATCTGTTTTCCCCCTTTCCTCACTGGAAACAAATCCCTTGTACACGAACACACACACACACACACACACACACACATACACACACACACATATATTTGCACGATTATACATATGTGGATGCATATATACATATACATATGTTTAACTATCTATATCTGTGTCTGTGTCTATATGTTGTTGTTCAGTTGTTTCAGTAATGTCTGACTCTTTGTGACTATTTGGGGTTTTCTCTGCAAAGATACTGGAGTTGTTTGCCATTTCCTTCTCCAGCTCATTTTACAGATGAGCAAACTGAGGCAAATAGGTTTAAGTGACTTGTCCAGGATCACACAGCTAATAAGTGTCTGAGGCCAGATTTGAACTCAGGAAGATGAGTCTTCCTGAGTCCAGGCCTGACATTCTATCCACTGGACCATCTAGCTGCCCCCTATTTTTATATATCTACATCTATATCTTTACACACACATATAGTTAGGCAAAACAAATTGCCATATTGAACCACAGAACTTTTGAGCTACGTGACATATAACATTTTTGAGAGAATTTGTCATCCTATTACACAACATAACTCTGGATAAATGCAGATTATTCCATATCCAGTACATGTCCTGGTACTTAATTTTATATTTGCCTCATTATCTTTGCCCTAAACTATATCGTTAAGAAGACAAGAGATATGTTGGTGATAGGAGATTAACAGAAGGTATTAAATTTTTTATTTTTTTTTCACCACTTATCCTAGATAAAGAAAAGAATCACTGTTTTAGAAATGCCATTGTAATTTCATAGAGACATTTACAGAATCAAAAAGCCTACAGGATAAAAATGTACAAGAAATGAGGTGAGGATATAAACTTTTAGATAATAAATTAGTGTACATGGTTTAAAGTAAACCTGAAATAAAGCATTCACATGCTCTGTTAATGGTTGGGGAGTGCCGGAAACAGAGGTATGGAGAGTGAGATAGAAGTGCCATAAGTATCTTACAAAGAAAGTACAAAAACCAACAAAAACCATAATAATAGCATTTATGTAGTGCTTTAAGATTTGCAAAGCATTTCACATATATTATCTCATTTGGTCCTCATAACAACCCTGAGAGATAGGTACTATTATTGTTCCTATTTTATAGATGAGGAAACTGAGGCACAGAGGTTAATTAAGTGACTTGCCCAGGGTCACACAGCTAGTAAGTGTCTGAAGCTGGATTCGAACTCAGGTCTTCCTGACTACAATGCTCTGCCATTCCAGCTGCTAAAAATATGAAGTATTAAGCAAAAAACAAACTCCCATATGTGATATTAAAATTTCATATACCACGGAAAAGAAAAAAGTTAATCGAAATACAATTACTTATGGATAAGTTTTAAAAAAATCTTTGTGTAAACTCTATTTCTACGTATAAGATAAAGTCTATGTCCAAGATATGTATCTATGCATAAGATTTTTAGAATGACAGTATTGGTAAGCTGGGATAAGGGAAGGGAAGAAAATTAAAGACAAATTGGTGGGGGAATACAGTACGGAACTTCTGGGATAAAAGAAGAAATACACTAAGTGATATTATAACTGGAATATACCATAGACTGCTCAGTAACATGCAAGAGATGAATAATGTTTCCCTGATAAATATAATAAAAACTGGCATGAATATATGCCAATATGGTAAAGTATTTCAAATATCTAGAAATCCCACCCTACCACGAGATAATCTGATAAATTCTTGACTTGTCCTGCTGATAATGTCATCTCTCAGGAGGCAAATGTAGTGAAGAGGTAAGCTGCTATTCTAGACAATTCTGACCAATAAGAAAGAGTTATTTGGTAAAAAGATGATAAAAACCCCTTGGGTGAGAGTGGCTACATTATCTCATAATTTATGATAACCAAAGAGGATGACAATTAAAGGCATGTGTCCTATAGGAATTCAAATTTCTAAAAGTCCAGAGAAAAGATACATTTGATCTATAAATTGAGACTATCATAAAGTTACACGAGTTGCTTTTCTGGTGATGCTTTTCTAATTTCCCATTAGACTGTAAGCTCCTAGCAACTGTCAAAACTATTTGGTACTAGCTAAGAAATAGAGAGGTAGATGAGTGGAATAGGTTAGATACACAAGACACAGTAGTCAATGACTGTAGTAATCTACTGTTTGATAAACCCAAAGAGTCCAGCTTCTGGCATAAGAATTCATATTTCACAAAAACTGTTGGGAAAACAGGAAAAGAGTATGGCAGAAACTAGGCACAGATCAACATGCTGCACTCTATACCAAGATAAAGTCAAAATGGGTACATAAGTTAGACATAAAGGGTGATACCATAAACAAATTAGGAGAGCAAGGAATAGCTTACCTGTCATATCTATGGAGAAGGGAAGAATTTACAATTAAACAAGAGATAGAGAACATTATGAAGTGTAAAATGGATAATTCTGATTACATTAAATTAAAAAGGTGTTGCACAAACAAAGCCAATGTAAGCAAGGTTAGAAGGAAAACAGAAGGCTGGGAAAGTTTTTACAGCCAGTGTCTCTAATAAAGGCTGTATTTCTAAAATATATAGAGAACTGAGTCAAATTTATAAGAATGTAAGTCATTCCCCAATTGATAAATGGTCAAAGGATATGAACAGGCAGTTTTCAGATGAAGAAATCAAAACTATCTATTAGCATATGAAGAAGGGCTCTAAATCACTATTGATTAGAGAAATGCAAATTAAAACAATTCTGAGGTGCCACCTCACACCTATCAGATTGACTAAGATGACAAAAAAGGAAAATGATAAATGTTGAGGAAGATGTGGGAATATTGGAACACTAATGCATTGTTGATGGAGTTGTGAACTGATCCAACCATTCTGGAGAGCAATTTGGAACTATGCCCAAAGGGCAATCAAACTGTGTATATACTCCTTGATCCAGCAATACCACTACTAGGTCTACATCCCAAAAAGATCATAAAAAAGGGAAAAGGACCCACATGTACAAAAATATTTACAGCAGCTTTTTTTGTGGTGGCAAGGAGTTGGAAATTGAGGGGATACCCCTCAGCTGGGGAATGGTTGAACAAGTTGTGGCATATAAATATAATGGAATACTATTGTTCTATAAGAAATGATGAGCAGGAAGATTTCAGAAAAACCTAGAAAGACTTGTGGATTCTATGTGGACTCTATTCTATTCTATTCTTGTGGGAAAAAATGTGGATTCTAAAAACTATATTCCCAGGTGTGCTTTTGACTGTGGACTTTGCTACCATGATTCAGTTGCCTTCTCACAATGGAACATCCTTCCACCATCCTTCCACCCTTCTCTCACTTAAGAGTTCCTTACAGGGGCCAATGTTTCGGGGATAGGCTCAGGCCAGCACTACTTCATTCCTCTCCTGGCTTTGCTTTTGACTCTCCAGACTTCTCTACCACACCCCAGTATGGGTACCTTCCCTTTCCCAACCCTGTTCCTTTCCAGTTTCCCTACTAGAATGTAAGTCAGAGGCTGTCTTTCTTTTAGCTTTCATTTTTTACATATATATATATATATATATATATATATATATGTATGTATATATCCCCAGTGATCAGCAAGTACTTGGCACATATTAAGTGCTTAATAAATATTTCTTGCCTTGCCATACTTTGCCAACTGACCTGTTGTTAAAATGGAAGATCAAGCAGCACTGCTATCGACTGGATTGGAGAGGGGAGCAGGTGCAGCCCTTGTGCTGGGAAATGGAAGCATGCTTCTGCTCCAGACCCTTCTGGACTACAACTGGCCAAGGTGCTTAAAAGTGCTGAGCAAAAAATGCTAGTGTTTTCTGAAACACTATTCTGCCATTATTCTGCCAGGGCAGAACATGAAATGAGAATGTAAAGGCCTAAAGTAAGACCTTTACTGTAGCAAGACAGCATGGTCAGGGTGACCTAGGGTCAGCAGGTGCCTGCCTTCCAAGTGCATCTTTATGCCCTAACTGCTGTTTAGGAAAGGCAACTAGAAAGCTAGGTTTCCCATGTTTACATACATAACTCATCTTAATTCTAGTGCCTTAGCTCTATTAATTATTTCCTATTTATCCTGTATGTAGCATGCTTTGTACATATTTGTTTGCATGTTGTCTCCCCCGTTAGACTGTAAGCCCCTTGAAGGCAGGGACTGTCTTTTGCCTCTTTTTGTATCCCTAACACTTAGCACATTGCCTGGCATACATCAGGTACTTAATAAATGTTTAATGATTGATTGATATCCATGTTGGTGAGATACCCAGGGATCCTGGCACATAGAATGCCAACAAGAAACTAATCAATGTTGATCAGGCTCAGTGGTGGGGACTTTTTTGGTATAACTTCCTCAGAGTGTGTCTGGGGCAGGAATCAGAGAACCTGGCATCATTTCGGTGTTGCTCCATAACAAGGTTCTCGAATAGATGATTTGTCACTTAGAATGGGAAGTGGTAATAACTAGGAGCCAGTATGGTTTAACTTAGATCAAGTGATAGGAGACAAACCTAATTGCCTTCTTTGAAGGGGTTATCATGGACATGGATATCAGGGAAATTCTGTAGGCACAGTATGTGTATATTTCAACAGGATATTTCATAAGCTTTCGTAGTATCTATTTGGCTGAAATGGAGAAATGTGATGGGCTGGCTGCTATAACAGTAAGGTGAGTGTGTAATTGGTTAAAGAGCTTTTTCCAAAGAATATTGATTAATGGATCAATCGATGTTACTCCAGAGGGAGTCTTGGTCCCACTGTGTCCAAAATTTTTATCAAAAATTTGGATGATGATCAAGAAAGCATGCTTATTAAATCTATGAATGAAATAGAATTGGAGAAAGTTTATAAGTTGAACAATAGAGTCAGGATCCCAAAAGATCTGGATATGTTGGTGTAACGAACTGAAATTAATCAGATGAAAATTAACTGGGATTAACATAAAGTGTTGCACTTAATTTTTAAAAATTTATTCATTTATTTTTAATTTTCAACATTCACTTCCATAAGATTTTGAATTCCAAATTTTCTCCCTCTCTCTCCCCTTCCCCTACCCCAAGAAGGCATGCAATGTGATATAGGCTCTACATATACATTCATATTAAACATACTTTCACATTAGTCATGTTGTAAAGAAGAATTAGAACCAATGAGAGGAACCAAGAGAAAGAAGAAACAAACAAACAAAAAAAGAGAGCAAATAGTATGCTTCGATCTGTGTTCAGAATCCATAGGTCTTTTTCTGGATTACACTTAATTTTCTAAAAAAGAAATTGAACAAGTAGAGGTTGAGGAGACATAACAATGACAGTTTATATGAAAAAGATTTAGTGATGTTAGTTGACTGCGAGCTCAAAATGAATTCAGAGAGTATTATGGCTGCCAAAATAACTAAAACTGGGGCTTATCAATAATTCCCAGTAAAAGGTAGGTAACAGGCTTACTGTATTATATACTGGTCAGACTACCCCTAGAGTACTGTTTTCAGTTCTTTTTAAGAGAAACATTGACAAACTATATTTTTAACCATATTTTAAGAGAAACATTAACAAAGTAGAGCATAACCGAAGAAGAGATAACAGAATTGGGAAAGGGCTTGAAACCATGGCAGCTAGCTGGTGCAGTGGATAAGAGCATGGGACTTAGAGTTTGGAAGACCTGAGTTTGAATCTGATCTCAGGCATACTGTGTGATCCTGGCTGGGCAAGTCACTTAACTTCTGGGTGCCTCAGTTTCCTCATCCATCAAATGGTGATAATAATAATACTTATATCACAGGATTGTTGTGAGAGTCAAATAAGACAAGATATGAAAAGTCTTTTGCAAACCTTAAAACTGTTATTCTAGCTATTATCATGTCATAGGAGGAACCATTATAAGAAATGGGACTTTGAGCAGATTATGGTACTAAGATAATTATTTTTAAAATTACTTACAGAACTAATGTGTTGATGGATACAATGTATTCCAGTTCTTTGGTCCAAGGGTTTATGAAACTAAACCACTGACTTTTTAAAGTTATAAATGAGCCATCTTTTGCTTTGAACTTGTAGGAATCAGTAAAGATTTTCTCCTTACTCTGTAGGACTAAACAGACAAGAAAAAATTTAGACTATTGTAATATTCTTAAAGTAATAGGTCACTGTTATAAAATTAATTTCATTCACATTCTTTCAAGCCTCTGAACTTGTAGGTTCTATGTAAATTAGGACTCAATATTATTTGAGAGTATGGAGAGGAAAAAAAAGAGGGAGGAGACAGAGAAAAGAAAAATAAGGAGAAAGATTTTACAGAGAAAATTCCCATTCATTGCGTACCTGCTTTGTGTTTGTTGGTTAGATTACTGTGATCATCGTGATGGAAGTATTCATAACAAGAAGTTCCCAAAAGTTCTTGTGGAAGATAGCCTAAAATTGCAGTTGCCCTTTTTAAACAGAAAAAAAATAAAATTCAGAGCTGGTGAATGCACAACTTCCTCATTCTAAAGAACAATCTACACTGAAGGTGTCAATCCTCCCCACTGTGCATGTGGCCCACAAAACTCCTGAGTGCAGATGAAGCAGATTAAAATGTAATTGGGAAATGTTTAACAAAATAAATAAAAATATAATTCAACATGGATAATGCTAATTTGTGGTTTTCTATGTCAATATGTGGTAGCCAGGGATCTGTTTTTTATTTGCATTTGACATCACTGGTCGCTTCTACTTTTACATTATTATTATCGAGGTCATTAGATGTCATAATGGAGAGAGTGCTTGGTCTAGAGTCAGGAAAGCTAAATTCAAATGTAGCCCTTATTCCTAATTTATTTATATTGCCTGTGTGGCCCTGAGCAAGTCACTTAACCACTTTGTCTGCCTCAGTTTCCTCAACTGTAAAATGGGGATAATATTAACACTTACCTCCCAGGTTGTTGTTATGATTAAACGAGGTAATATTTGTAAAGCAGCACAGCGCCTGACACATAGTCAGTGTTTAATAAATGCTTGTTCTTCCTCCCCTCCCCAACCACTGGTTAGAGGAGAACCACAGTAGGTCAACACGAGAGTAGAAGGCAAGGACACTTGGGAGTTTCATAGGATTATAGGATCATAGATCTAGAGTGGGAAAAGACCTTACTGCCATCTAGTTCAACCCTCTAATTAAATAAGTGAAGAAACTGAGGCCTAAGGAAGTTAAGTGACTTGCCCAAGGTCACACAGGCAGTAAGCATGTTCTTCACATGTACTCTTTGGGCTCTTCAGACTCTCAGATTCCATGCTGGAATGTTATAGCACAACCGGAAATTTCAGGGTAGGAGGCAGATCTTCTTGTGTCCCAACCTAGTCAAAGACATAGTGATTATTATTCCCAGGTCAATGAAACTGTGGCTTTTGGCTGCCTCTCCATCTCACATCATTGACTGAGATACACTGTAGTGATCGTGCTTAAGTTAGAATTTTGCTGACAAATCAATAAAAGATCTCATTTTATTCAAGCCTTTCCTTTACAAATTAAATCAATCCAGATGGGCTACATCTGCACCACCACTTGCAATTCTAATTGTTATTGCATTGGTTACCGTTGATCCACATAGACAAACTTTCCATTCGTGGCAAAGCGGGTAACAAACTCTGTTGGCTTGACTTTAATTTCCCCACTGTTCTGTGGGACAGTATATGGATGTAGTCTTCCAATGGCCACAAGGCAGTTAAAGTTACTGCTGGTTTTCTGGCTGTCCTTCTCCTCTTCCAGTCCCACTACACTCAGAGGCCAGCTCCTCAAATAGCCCATGCAGTGAACAGTACAGAACTTCCTATGATCTAATTTAGAAGGAAGGAAGGAAAGAAGGAAGGAAGGAAGGAAGGAAGAAGGAAGGAAGGAAGGAAGGAAGGAAGGAAGAAAGAAAGAAAGAAAGAAAGAAAGAAAGAAAGAAAGAAAGAAAGAAAGAAAGAAAGAAAGAAAGAAAGAAAGAAAGAAA
>NW_020954608.1:37994388-37994611 GCF_900497805.2 Vombatus ursinus
AAAGAAAGAAAGAAAGAAAGAAAGAAAGAAAGAAAGAAAGAAAGAAAAAGGAGGGAAGGAAAGGAAGGAATGGAAGAAAGAAAGAAAAAGGAGGGAAGGAAAGGAAGGAACGGAAGAAAGAAAGAAAGGAAGGAAGGAAGGAAGGAAGAAAAGGAAGAGAAGGAAGAAAGGGAGAAAGAAAAGAAAGGAAGAAAGAGAGAGAGAAAGGAAGGAAGACAAGAAA
>NW_020954608.1:37994621-38003110 GCF_900497805.2 Vombatus ursinus
AAGGAAGAAAGAGAGAGAGAAAGGAAGGAAGACAAGAAAGAAAGAAAGAAAGAAAGAAAGAAAAGGAAGGAAGAAAGAAAGAAGAAAGAAAGAAAGAAAAAGAAAAGGGAGGGAAGGAAGGAAGGAAGAAAGAAAGGGAGAAAAGGGAGAGAAGGAATGAAAGAAGGAAAGGAAAGGAAGAAAGAGAGAGAAAGGAAGGAAGAAAAGAAAGAGGGAGGGAGGGAAGGAAAGAAGGATAAAAGGAAGGAAGAAAGGAAAGAAACAAAGAAGGAAGAAAAGGAAAGGAAGGAATGAAGAAAAGAGGGAAGAAGAGGGATAGAAAGAAGAAGAGAGGGAGGTAGGGAAAGGAAAGAAGAGAAGAAACGAGAAGGAAAGAGAGAAGAAAAGAAAATGAAGTCATTAGGAATAAATTATTTATATAAAATACAAATAAATTAGGAATAAATAAATTTCAGTCATAGCAGCAATATTTGTGCTTTGAAACCAGGAATAAGTCAGAAAACGGCAGATGAACTGACCCGTTTTAAAAGAATTCTGTGTTGTTTTCTGCTTTTTAGCCTTGATAACTGAAGTGATTCCATCTCACTTTCTAGAAATTTAGTTATGCTTTCCACCTGAAAAGAGGGGAAAAAACCCCTGCTATGTCAGCAATAACATATTAATAATGTAATGATAATATATTATTGTTTCAATTTATATTAACCCAATTCTGGTTTCATAGCTAATACAATTTTTAAAATGAAAGTCATTAACATGTATTGGAAAGAGTTTCACAACATACCCCCATCCTATTAATTGCATGTTTAATAATTTTTTCGTTAATTTTTCAGGTTTAGTTTGGTTTTGGGGTGGGAAATGGTTTTGAATATATTATATGCATATTTCAGAGGTGTCAGGGAACTAATTAAAAGTGAAAACGTACTTAAAATGGAGGAAGAAAGAGATTTCTTTTCAGTGGCCTGACAACACAGCTAGACTTTTAATTCTTTCGTTTGACTTTGTCAGACCCTTGACAGAAAGACTCAGGATTGGGTTAAACATTTTACAGAGCTCCCAGATTCATATTAACAAGAACAAAGTTGCAGTCAAAGTCAAAAATGCTTGAGCCTTCAAAAACACACTGAACTCTAATTGTTAGTGCCTATAGATATTTGTTGTGGGCCCACGCAAATATTTCAGTCATTGCATAGTGGGGAACAAATTCTGTTGGTCTGACTTTAATGTCCCCACAGTTCTGTGGGATTGTGTATGGAGAAAAATTTCCAGAGACAATAAAACAGTTAAATATATTGTTGTCTTTCTTATTGCCATTATAATGTAAATTAACATGTATATTTATTATAATAATATATCACACGCTGCATATTTTATTACATATTAATGTGATCCTTATATATGCTTATCTAGAATAATATCATATAGAATCTATACATAATAATAGTAATTCTCTATATTATTATCAATCTTACATTGCTATTTGAAACAATAAATAAACCCTCAAAATTTTTCACACTTTGTCCTTGTCTCTTACTACATTCTGGGGGTAGTTCCTCAAATAATCAGGACGGAGGATAACTACATTGATTTTTAATTTTTCAACAGTATTTTCAGGGAGGTTTGCTGGTAATTTTAAAGTTATTTTTAAAAATTCAATTATATTTTATTTTCAGTTTCAAGTTCTCTCCTTCCCTCACCCCCCAACTGTTGAGAAGACAAATATATTTTTGATCATACAAACTAGAAAAATTATCTAATTCACCAAAAATATTTTATGAAAATAATTTTCTAGGAAGAATCATGTGTTCTTATTTGAGGCATTTTGAAGGTTTGGTTTTTGCCTTTGTTTTTTGCTTACTTCAAGGTCCAGTTCAACTCCTTCCTCTTCTGCAAAACCTTCAAATAACTCTCCAGGCTCATTTGACAGATAAGCACAGTTTTGATATCTTAGAATCAAAGATCAATTACAGTCTTACTCACCTTCTCATGGATTTACTTTTTTTTCTTTTTTTCAATTGGACTGTAAGGTCCTAAAGAACAAGATTATGTTTTCTTATTTTTTTTTTGGAAGCAATCTGGGTTAAATGACTTGCCCAGGGTCACACAGCTAGTTAAGTAAGTGTCTGAGGCAGGATTTCAGTTTAGGTCCAGGGCTGGTGCTCTACCCACAGCGCCACCTAGCTGCCCCTGTTTTATTGATTCAAAACCCATAGAATTTTCAAACTGAAACCTCAGACATCATCTAGGCTGGCAGTTCTTAAAATGTGGTCTGAGGTCTGAGACCTGGTCCTTGGACTGAGGTCCAAGACCTTTACAGGAAATGCATGAGGCTAAAGCTATTTTCATAATAACACTAATATGTTATTTGCTTATTAAAATGCCCGTTTTCCAATTCCATATCTATGGAAGGCCAGATTTTCTTATAAACTTTGACCAAAAGAATGTATTGTGATGGATTGAATATAGAAGAGATAGGAGAATCCAGCTGCCTTCTATCAAACCAGACATGAAAGAAATTTGCAAACCTATGGAAAACAGTGCTACTCTTCTCCCCAAATTTTTGGTTTTGGAAAATAATGGTTATATTTCATTAAAAAATACATAATTTATGTTAACATATAATAGGTTTATTGTTATTTTAAAGAATAAAGAGTTTAAAATTTATCAGTTTTAATTTTGAAAACAGTAAACATAAATATAACCCACCTAAACAAAAAGCGCTTTGGGGTCCTCAATAATTTTTAAGAGTGGAAAGAGGTCCTGAGACCAAAAAGGTTGCGAAGTCTCAATCTAGTTTCACAGCTTTTTTGTATCCCCTTCAGTGTCTAACACAATGCTTTTCCCATGGCAGACATTTTTTAAATATTTGCTAACTTGAAAGCAAATATGAAGACAGAATGTGTTCACATAGCAGCCAATATCTTTGCTGTAAATGAAATAAATGAACTGTCAGAGATGTTAAAGGGAGGTGGTATAAACTCCTTGAGGGCAGGCACTGTTTCATTTTTCCACGTAGCTAGTTGGCAGAGTGGATAAAGCGGACCTGGAGTCAGGAAGATCTCAGTTCAAATCCTACATCAGATACTATTGTGTGACCCTAGGTAAGGCAAATCATTTCACCTATGTATGACTCAGTTTCCTCATCTATTAAATGGGGATTAAAAATAGCACTTAACTTTCCAGTGTTGTAAGGATAAAATTAGATAATTGTAAAAGCTTTTAAACCTTAGTAAAGGGCTATATAAATGCTGACTGTTGTTTTCATTATTTTTTATCTTTATATTTTTTATTTATAGTTTTATATTTTCTCTTTATATCTTCATTTTTAATTTATAGTTTTATATTTTCTCTTCATATGTAGGATCAGGAAAGGCATCTTGTAGGAAATACCTGAGTTGAGACTTGAAGGAAGTTAAAAATTCTAAGACATGAAGTGAGGAAGGATTGCATCCCAGGCATGAAGAATAATCTAAAAGCACATAGGTGGGAGATGCAGTGCCTTATCAGGCAACAATGAGAAGGCCATTTTGGCCAACCACAGAATCATGAGGAATGGTAGTATGAAATTAGCATGTAAGAAGAAAGAGTGGATCCAAACTGCGAAGGGTTTTAAATGTCAATCTGAGGATTTTATATTTATACTAGAAGCAATAGGGAATTACTAAAGATTCTTGAGCAGAGAAGGACATGGTCAAACCTGTGCTTTTGGGAGACTGTTTTGATAGCCAGACAGAAGGATGGATGAGGGAAAGAAAGGTCAGAAGAAGGGCATATAAGTAAAAAGCTATTGTTGCAATAGTCCAAGTGAGCGATGATGGGAACTTGATCTACGCCATGGGCTGTATGAATGGAGAGCAAATAGATGTAAAAGATGCTGTAAAAGTAGACTTAGCATCTAATGAGATGTGAAGGAGACGGACATTGAACAGTTGAGGATGACTCCTAGGATGCATACCTGGATGACTAGATTCTGGAAAGCAATTTAGAACTATGCTCCCAAAGGTACCAAACTGCTCATACTCATGACCCAGCTCTATGACTTCTAGGACTATACCCAAAGAAATCATAGAGGAAAAGGACCTATATGTACAAAAATATCTTTGGCAGCTCTTTTTCATGGTAGTCAAATATTGGAAACCAAAGGGATGTCTTCCTATTGGGGAATGACTAAACAAACTTTGGTACATGAAAATAATGGACTATAATTGTGCCATAAGAAATGATTAAATGGAGAATTTCAGAGAAAACAGGGAAGACCTCTACGAATGGAGATGAAATATGCAATTTGCCTCCTGCCAGAGAGGTGATGAACTTAAAATGCAGAAACACACATTTTTGGACACAGCCAATGTGAGACTTTTTCTTGCCAGACTATGATGGTATATTTAGATTTTTTTTAATGTGCTCAATTGGGAGAGAATGTAACAGGAAGAACAGATTCATAAAATTTAAAAAACTGAATTTAAATATCTGGATGGTTAGAAGTATTGTAGTGCCTTTAGTAAATAAAGACATTTCCAAGAAGGGTGAATTTAAGGGGATAGGTAAGAACTTATCTTTGTGGACATTTGGATTTTGAGAAGCCCTTCAGGAGGTTGGAGCTCAAGAGAGTTTTTGTCATTGTTAGTCATTTCAGTTGTGTCCAATTCTGGGTGAACCCATTTGGGATTTTCTTGGCAAAAAAGTTTGCCATTTCCTTTTCCAGCTCATTTCATAGATGAAAAAACTGAGGCAAACAGGGTTAAGTGACTTGCCCAGGGTCACACGGGTAGTAAGTGTCTGAGGCCAGATTTGGAATTCATGAAGATAAGTCTTCCTGACTCTAAGCCCAGCACTCCATCCACTGCACTACCTAGCCACCCCCAAGAGAGAGTAGGGCTAGATATATAGATTTGGGAATCATCTGAACAGAAATGATACTTGAACCCATGGAAACTGACAATAAGATCATTGGGAGAGGGTGTGTACACAGAGAGAAAGAAAAGGGTGCTTAGAACAGAATGTTAAGAGACAAGTACAGTGAGGGGGAAGGATCTGGAGTTTTACCCAGCAAAGGAGAAGGAATAATCAGACAAGGTAGGAGGACAACATGAAGAGTTGAAGAAGCAGATTCATAGGGTGAGGGGGTAGTCAACTGTGTCCAAGGCAGTAGAAAGATTGAGAAGGAGGATGACTAAGAAGAGGCCAGATTTAATTACTAAGAAATCATCTGTAACCTCAGAGAGGGTGGTTTCCACAGCGTGATAGGATCAGAAGACCAATTATAAGGAGATCAGGAGTGAGAGGTAGAAAAGTAGAGGCAAGGAACAGACAGCTTTTTTCTAAGAGTTTAATAATGAAATGGAAGAGAGGGATAGGGGATGATACCTTAAGAGAGGAGAAGGGTCAAGTGAGGGGTTTTTTTTAAGAATGGTGATGACCTGAGCATGTTTATAGGCAACAGCCAATGGATAAAGAGAGTGTACCCTGTGCCTGGGGAAGGGGTGGAAGCTTCCAGAGGGGAAGGGAGGAGATGGAATGATGAGATAAAGGGCAGAAGTAGAAGGGTTAGCCTTGGCAACGAGAAGAGGTACATCTTGTCAGAGATTAGAGCAAATAAGAAGAGACTGGGAGATGACATAAAAAAAGTTTTGAGGTGTAAAATGGAGGAAAGAGGTCACCTTATCAGTAGAGTTGCTCTGCGAAGAGGGCAACAGGGGCAGGTTAGGAGACCTAATAGGGGAAAAGAGGTTTTAGAATAGCCATTGCAAGAGAGTGTGATTGTCAATTAGGGCAGAATAAAAAGGCTGTTTTGCAGCCATGAGTGTTCAGTTGGGGTTAGATGACATAAATTTGTAGTGGATTAAGTCGGCACTGTAGTATGACTTCTTCCAAGTGCTTCTCTCAAGCTTTCTGACCGGAGCTCATTTGTTCCTCCTTAGGCAACCTGATGCTTTGTCCCACCTCTACCCCCGACCCTCAGGCCTCACAATATTAAAGCCAAACGTAGTGCAGGCACAAGATGGATACCACCCACAACAGTTCAGAACTGCTGAATTTAAGAGGTCTACCAGCATCAGCCACCTCAGGAACTGGGATTACCAGTGTGTGCCACCACCAACTGAGTACTCTTTTCCCATACTTTTCAAATGTATTCTACAGTGTGTCAGAGGCAGAGCTTAAGAAGAAGATAAGAAAGTACTGACTCACAAGTTAGTCAGTTAATATTCTATTATAGACAGGTTACTCATAATCATTTATGTTTTCCTCTGTACATTGCGTTGCTATATTTTGCCACATTGATATGTACCATAAAAAGGATCACGACTCATTCTTCTTATTGGATTCAATTGGTAGCACACCGATTAGTGTATTTCCTGCCAAATTATGATAATTTATACTTTTTCAAGGTATAAAAAAGGTAAATCTAATGGAGAATTCTTTCACATATCCCTGTTTGTGTACCAAGATAGGGAGATGGACAGATACAACATTGGTACTAAGAATAATACACACAGCAAAATACACTTTCCTAATAACCCAATTTGATGGAAACTGAGTCTTACACTCAATTTATTTAGCATATAGTCATGGCCAAAATCCAAAAGGCTTCTCAAGGCCCTTAAATTTCCAGACTAAATTTCATGGATAAGAATAAAAGCAATTCAACAGGAAGATGTCCACAAAGAAAATCTGTAAATAGATCACAAGGAAATATAAGCAGAAATTTAACAAAACAACTGGTCTTATTATGAAACACAAAACTTACATTAAAAGAAAATCAGTGGGAGGTTTTTTGTAATAGTATAATTCTCTAATTTTTTTTGAAAGGAAATAAATTTCACCAAAAGACTTGTAATTTGAAGGTTTTTAATTAGAAGAGAAGGGATAGCTGTAGATATAGCTGCATTCAGATAGATGTATTGAAAATATATGAAGGGCTGTCAAACAAAAAAGGGGTTGGACTTATTTTGCTTGGCCCTAGAGGCCAAAAATAGAACCAGTTTGTAAAAGATGCAGAGATAGGTTTTAGCTCAATGTAAAGAAAATCTTCATAACAGTTAAAGGTATGAGGTAGTAGGTTCCACTTAACAAAAGACTTTCAAGCAAAGACCACTTGCTGGGGATGTTGTAGAATTATGGGGATGTTTTTGAATTATGCGTTGGAGTAGATAGCCACTGAGGTCCATCCATTCCAATTTGGAAATACTGTGATTATAACTGTCACTTCTACTCCTTCCCCAATTTTCCTCTTTTCATCCAAGTGAATAGATTTTCACCAGCTCCTTTAAGATTACGGGGAATAGGATGAAGTGTTGATTTGATTCTGGAGTGAATTTGAAGAGTCTGAATAGCCAAATTGGACAATTAAGTTAAATATATTGTTTTCCTCCTCTTCTCAAGAGGCTTTTGCTTGATTGATGTTGAGATGACATCTCATTTTGTGTGGTTCCCGCCTAGGAATATTAATTTTATTTTCAAAAACAAAATCACTAGATATTTCAAAAAGATACCTTTCTTCTTTGAATTGGGGAAGCATTCCTGTTCTTCTTTGATTGCTGGTCTATAAGACTTTATCCGACAAAAAAAGGACCGTCTTGCGCCAGAATACAGATGAGCTGTTCCAGCAGGGAAATTTGCTTGAACTTGAAAGCCAGCTTTCACAACACATATGGGCGAGAGAATTCGTCAGAAAAAATGTTTTCAAGGAATAATGAAATTTTTGTTCCCTAACACTTTTAACCACTTTTTACATTTCTCTGTTAACAGTAGATGAAAAAAATTGCCTTTGTGCTTTAATGTAATAACAGCCAAATATTAACAAAATGCAACATAGATCCCAAAATGGCTATTACGAGAGAAATCTATTCTAATTTTATGTAATCTCATTTTGAATTTTAAAAGATTTCATTTTTTTCTTTGAATTAAAATTTTTTGAAGTATAGAAGGAATAATTAGTTGACATCTATAAATATATTTCAAATGTGAAGGGAAAAGCTCCCAAGTAAATACATAGCAGTGATCAGCTGAAAAAAAAAACCACCTAGTTTTTTGCCCATTCCATATTTTGCCATCATTTTCATACTTCAGGGATCTATGATTTCATCAGTGTGGAGCCTCTCTCCACTGACACAGATTATGATTAATTAAGGTATAAGTCAAGTGATGTATAAGATACACTAATTAACTTGATCGTGAGCCTGTTTAATGACTTGTTTTGACCAAAATAATAATAAATCATATGGTAACCATATTGCAGGTGAGGAGGCTCCCTGAATTTAGCCAAGCTGCTCTTCACACAACTTATAGTCTATCACCAAACCCTGGATACAAAGCCTTTCTGGTTTGATAAGGTCTGCTAATGTTCTACTGGCATAATCTTTGAGAACCCATGGTCACTGCCATAACAAGATGAGGCATCAGAAGAGATCTTTGGTAGAGGTGTTCTTTTCTTTCCTTCCCTGATCTCTCTCTCTCTCTCTCTCTCTCTCTCTCTCTCTCTCTCTCTCTCT
>NW_020954608.1:38003120-38020128 GCF_900497805.2 Vombatus ursinus
TCTCTCTCTCTCTCTCTCTCTCTCTCTCTCTCTCTCTCTCTCTCTCTTCCCCTTTCTCTCTGTCTCTGTCTCTCTCTGTCTCTGTCTTTTTCTGTCTCTTTCTGTCTCTGTCTCTCTGTCTCTGTCTGTCTTTCTCCCCACCCCCCACCCATGATATCATTGGTATCAGGATCTTCCAATGAGAAACTTCCTCTACCCTACCAATGCAGACTGGCAGCTTCTCCACATCTTAGATTGTTAGAGAGTTTCCTGGGGAATTGAGAGGTTAGGTGACTTGCCAAGGGTCACACAGCTAGGACGTGTCAAAAGTGGAACTCAAATTCAAGTCTTTATGACTCTGAGGTCAGCTCTCTACTATTAATTCTTTTCATATTCTTATGTTACAAAGACATGAATATTACATGATCCAAAGTCTGATGACGTTTACTACTTAAAGCTGTGTGGCTCTGGGTGAGTAAATCATCACATTTTGGTAACTGAGTATAAGAATGCCACAGATCAATGATGCTTGCTGAGTATGACAGAAGAACAGGACTCTGATTCTTGAACAATGTCTTTTCATCTTACAGGGAAAATATTTGAAAGCAAAAATATCACTTTGTTGTGCAAAATGAAGTACTTTTTGATATGACTTTTAAAAGATTGTTTATAGATTTAAATAGCCTAACTACGTATGCAACTTTGAATATGTCGGTACTGAAATGTATGAATGCTTGATCTCAACTTTTTAACAACTAATCATAGTCTTTTAAAACAGTGATCATAGTAACACTTACTTTTGGCATCTATCAGCTTCTCTCTTGGTGAAATATCAGAAGAAGAAAGCTGTTCCTTTACTTTAGCAACATCTTTTGGATGTAAGTAGTCAAATAAGCTTTGTCCAGTCAAACTTGCCTAATTGTAAGATAGATTGTTCATTTCAAAGCAGCATAATAAATCCTACTCCCACTTTCCCTCCCAGATACACAAAATAAATGTGGTTACTTTTGTTGAAGTTCATAATAAACAAAGAATTTTCATGATGCAGTGTAAACTTAAACTAATCCCTTTTATGTTGGGGTAAATATTATTCACTTCCTCTACATTCTCTCTCAAGTCCCCCCCATTCTCCTGCCCACTCCTCTGCCAACAGTCAATAGAACTGATAAATTCAATTTAGTACCATACATTTCCAAATCCATACATTTGCATTCTAATCACACTAGGAAATATCTTAAAGTCATTTAGCCCAGAAAAGAAGTAAAGTATTGTAAATGAAAATGTGGCAGACAAAGATAGCAGTGATTCTATAAAGTAATTTATAATTCTAGTAAAGAACAAAGTAATTCCAGTAAAGAACAAAGAGATGGATAAAACCATGCCAAATCTATGACCAAAATAACAACCCAGCTGTCCTTTGAGTGTACCACGTGATTCCTTCTTGCGTACCTTTGGCTTATACTATTTCTGAAACCTGGAAAGCTCTTATTTCATCATCTCTATTTCTTTAATTCCTACTCATCTTATTTCCACTTCCTTTCCCAACCACTTCCACCCACAATGATTTCTCTGACGACTCTTTGTTGTTTGTATACTGTTCTCCCTTCCTGGAACATCTCTCTTCTCCAATTACCTAAGTCCTAACTTTCTGTGCCTTTGTGATAGAGTGGAAAGAATACTGAATTTTAGAAAGAATTAAAGTTGTAGGCTAATCAAAAGGCAATGGAAATTAATACAGTTGGTGTGAGTAGATTACAATACGTTACTGAAGAGGAATTGAGCAGAAGGACATAGCATAAAAGACATTATTACAGAAATGTTTGTAATCCAAAAAGGACATGGGCTTATCATGTAAAGAGAGTGAGGGATAACTCATGGCTATCCAGTGTGCTAAATCAAAACCTAAATGTCAAGAGACCTAGAAGACTAACAGGTGATAATAGAGAGGTGATAGAACGAGAGGTGAAGAATGAAATATATGTTCTTGGACATAGCTAATGTTTCGATTTGTTTTGCTTAACTCTGCTTATTTGTTATTGAGAAAAATTGGACGGGAGGAGTAGATGTAAAGGGGAAAATAATAACGCAAAAACAAAGAATGATAAGAGACTCAGTGAAAAAAAAATTTGAACAACATAGAAGGAAGTTCAGAAGGAAATCTGGACAAACAGGACAACTCTGAAACTAACATGTGGAATGTATTATCTACTTTAGAAACTTAGCTATATATGATGGAGATTTGTGATTCATGAATAATCCTGTTTTTCTCTGTTCTCTGTATTTGGAAATTCTCTTATTTGTTGGTGTTTAGCAAGCTCAGAATGAAAAAAAAGGGGGAGACCTGGAAGAAGGCTCCCTATACTCTGAGTGGATCCCGTGTGGACAATTTATCTGAAAACATGGATGAGAATTGTACGGGATGAAAAGTTGTGAGTGGATTGTGGATAGATTATTATCTATACTGTAGGAGGAAGTACCCAAGTAGAAGAGATCACAGATCTATACCAGTATCGATTCTGATTAGTGCAAATAATTAATTCCCTTAGAGTTACATTATTTGAATCTGCACTACATATTCCATTGAATTGGAACCAATTACCATCTTTCATATAATAACTTCAAACAGTGAGAATTCAAATAAATGAAACCCCTTCAGGGGATTTGGTATTCCTGTTTTTCAATACCACAGTTTCTTAGGAAGCAAAGTAACCCAAAGGGCATTCATTAGTCCTTTAGGAATGAAGCCACTGTCATTATCACAGTATTTTACTCAAGGGCATATTTTGAAACAGTATCATGCAAGATTATATTGTAAACTTTCTCAATAGGAACACTACTTTTGGAATTTTGACATTAATGAATAGAAAGAAGTTACTTAGATACAATATATTTGTTCAAAAAAGTTAGAACTAAACTACCCTAAGTTTTTGAATAGCAGTGTGACATACCTGATCATAATTGAGTGTTTTGGAGACTGATTTAGAGACAAACAGAATTTTTCCTCGATCACATCCAACAACAAATAAGAACCCATCTGCAACCTATGATAATAATAATAATAATAATAATAATAATGTTGTAAGTGATTCTTTTTCATATTTTGAAAGGTTTGATTTTGAAGAAACTATTGTGGCCTATAGAATAAGTCTTCATTTAATTTGCATCCTAAGAAAAATTAAATAAATTTAAGTAAAAAATTTAAGTAAAAGATAACCACGGTATATAATATCCTTAAGTTAAATCTAAGTACAAACTCATGCTTTTGAACTAGAAAGAAAGTTCAGACATGGAATACAATTCTCTGGTCTTAAAAGTTATCATATTTCTTTTCATAACAATTATCCTTACGAGATCTCTATGTATTTCAATGTATCAGTGACATACACTTGGGGATCACATTTTTATTTTAAAAGGGTTTAGAAAAGTTTGCCAGTCATTCAATTAACAACACTTGTAACTTGACCTTGGTTGTTCGGACCACATGAACAAAATACCTACCACTGTCTATGGACAATGTATTCTGATTGCAGGCTCCCACTGTGAGGGGTGAGTTGAACCTCTTGAAATTTAACCTGAAAATCTAAATTCCATTAAAATACCCTGCATTTCCTCTTCCCCCTCACTGAAGCAAATAGAAAGTGATTACCATCACATAAAGCATCTTAGAATTTTATTATAAGCAGCTAGGTGGTGCAGTGGATAGAGCACCAGGTCTGGAATCAGTTCAAATCTGAACCTAGTCACTTACTAGCTGTGACCCTGGGCAAGTTACCCTGAAGCAACTAAACGGCACAGTGGATAGAGTGCCAGGACTGAAGTCAGGAAGACTGATCTTCCTGAGTTCAAATCCGACCTCAGATACTTACTAGCTGTGTGACCCTGTGCAAGTCACTTAACCCTGTTTGCCTCAGTTCCCTCATCTGTAAAATGAGCTGGAGAAGGAAATGGCAAACCACTCCAGTATCTTTGCCAAGAAAAACCCAAATAGGGTCACAAAGAGTCAGATACAACTGAAATAATCGGACAACAACATTTTATTATAAAATTCCCACATAGCCAATACTTTCTAACTAGAAAGAGATTCAGCATAAATTGGAAAGCCTAATGGAATTTAGTAAACAAGATCAGCATGATATTAGTGTATGAAAGGAAAAGCAAGAACTAGTGAAAATAGTACCAAATAATATTATATTTTTCCTTTAAATATTCTATGTGTATATTTGAAGGTTCAGTAGGGAATATGGTTTATGTTTAATAGTTTCAATTATGTTTAATAGCTTCAATAATAACTTTTTAGTATAAAAGGAGCTAGAAAAGTAGGCGAATCCCTCATCTATCATCATAGCTTAAAACTGGTAGCTCAGACCACATAGGCCAAAACAACTACCAACACACATGACCCGGGTGGTGATGCTACCATTCCCTAATCATAGATAGGATCAAGTTTTGAGGGAGAAAGGTGAACCTAAAGCTCAAACATAGGAAGTGAAGATGACAGTTCCAAGCCATTTGCTGACAATCACTTAATCAGAGATTAGGTATAGAGAAAGAAAGAAGAGAATATAGATGAGGGAATTTTGAGGGAATAGACATGGGGATAAAAAAATAATAATTTAAAAATTAATAATAGACATATTGTTGTTGTTGTTCAGTCATTTCAGTCATATCCGACTCTTCAGACCTCATTTTGGGATTTTCTTGGCAAAGATACTAGAGTGGTTTGCCATTTCTTTCTCCAGCTCATTTTACAGATGAGGAACTGAGGCAAGCAGGGTTAAGTGACTTGCCCAGGGTCACACAGTTAGGAAGTGTCTGAGGCCAGATTTGAACTCAGGAAGATAAGTCCTGATTCCAAGCCCAGCACTCTTATCTACTGTGCCAACTGGCTGCCCATGTATGTATGTATGCATGCATGCATGTACATATATTTCTTTAATGTTTGCAAAATGTTTCTATGCAGAAAAGATCTCTGGGCATCAGAACAGCTGGTGGAATCGGGGTTTAGGAGGAAGCATGAAAGAACCATAGCCCTTAGGTGGAATGCTGGGCTAATGATAAAGGAAGAACAGTCACAAACTACCTTAACCGTACCAATTTACCTAGTCTTGTCCACTCATACTCCTTCCCTACCTTGTTAATGTTGAAATTCATATACTATGGGCAAACGACAGGGCTCATTGTTCCAAAGAGGAAGCAAGTTAAAGATCTCCATCCCCCAAGTCAAACAAAAAGGAAAGGCAAATAAGAACAAGAATGGAAGAAATATATGTCTTGACTTACCTTGAGGATTAAATGTCTCAGCTCATCATCCTGTATAAATGTAGGCTTATAATTATCTCCTGCATAAGAACTGGTAGAGCCTAAAAATAAGAAGCAAACATAAAGAGGTCCTGAAAACACATTCTAGGATGAAATATACATTGATTTCCAGAAATCTTTTTTAAAACATTGTCATAAAGCTCATAGTCAACTATGTATAGGACTCACAGTGGAAGCTGGTGAAAGGAATTCTGCTCCTTGAGGCAAACCTGTTTTTTTCCCCCCTAATGTGAAGTGAAGGAAATATAAAAGACTTACTCTGGAACTGTGATTGTATGAGATATGAGACTTACCTTTTAGGGTAAGAGTGTACAGTCAAATTGGGGCAGCTAGGTTGTTCAGTAGATAGAATGCAGGGCCGGGAGTCAGGAAGACTCATCTTCCTGAGTTGAAATCTGATCTCAGATGCTAACTAGCTCTGTGACTCTGGGCAGGTCACTTAATCCTGTTTGCCTCAGTTTCCTCATCTGTAAAATGAGCTGGAGAAGGAAATGGCAAGTCCCCTCTCCCCCCGGTATCTTTGCCAAGAAAACCTCAAATGGTGTCATGAAGAGTTGGGCATGACTGATAACAACTGAACAGCAACAAAAATACAGTCAAATGATTTACTTAAGGATGAGACCTGGAAGTTTCATTTTTACCAGTGGAGTCCTTAAAAGATCATAGATTTAGAGCTGGAAGGGACTTTATAGGCCTTCAAGTCTAACTACCTCATTTTGCAGATGAAGAAATTGAGGTTGAAAGAGGTTAATTGATTTGTCCAGGATTACAAAGCTAGTAAATATCTGGGTCAGGATTTGAACTCAGGTCTTTACTAACTTCAAGGCCAACTCTTCACGAATTGGGCCATCTAGCTGCCTTATTGAAGTCATCCTTTTTTTCTTTCTATTTTGTGAGGATTCTTTATTTATTTCCTTTCAAATGACAAATTAACGGACAGAAGGAACTACGTATTTTTTAATGCATGTGCAAACACAGCAAATTCTTTATATGCAAAGAAAATTTATTTATTTGAAGTTAAAGTCTGGCACATAATAGGTGCTTAATAAATGTTCGTTCATTTCCTTGTTCAATATAAATACAATAAAATTATATTTCTCAGCAGCTTTATTTCTAATATTGTTTGGCTGACTGGGTAAATAAAGTAGCACAGACTGGATACACAATTTTCCTGTGTTCAAAATTTCACAAAGGGAAGCAGGGCCATGGAAGTGGACACTGTTTTCAGGACTGTGATGCTCCAAGTAAAAACAAATTACCTCCTACTCCCGAACATAACATAAGCAATGTAACATCACAGATTTAGAGCTGGGAGGGATCTCAGGGGATTTCTAGCAAAGCAAAGTGAAAATAGAAAGAATCCACTAGTCATCTCTGGAAAGAAACCCCAAAATGAAAACACCTAGGAACCTCAGCTAAAATCAAGAGCTTAGAGTTTGACAGTCAACAAGTATTTACAGGACAAGGGAAAGAAAGGAGATGGGTAAAGAAATTACCGTAGAATTTGAATTGAGTTTTCTGCCTTCTAGCTCCCCTTGCTTTCTGTTATTTCTATGATTTGTTCTTTGACCTACCGATCCTTTGATTTATTATAATTGTTATTGACTTTCCAATTAAATTTAGTCCTTTACTCAAAGGTCCATTATTGAATATAATTTTCATTGCATTGTGGTTGTAAATGATGTGTTTGATATTTCTGCTATTATGAATTTGAGGTTTTTATGCCCTAGGACATGATCAGCTGAAGGTGGGAGTAATCTGTTGGAGAAGATATAAAGAAATAATAGAAAATTTGATTAAAGCAAATGATAATTGAGACCACAACTCTGAATATTCTTGTTTGTCAGGGCCTAACCTTTCCTTGATTTTTTTTTGCAACAGCTTTTTTTTAAGTCTTTCTAATAGTATTTGACTTTCTTTGAAGGACTGAGTTCAGTTCAACAAACATTTATTAAGTACCTATTGTATACATAGCATTGTCCTTGCCTTCATGAAGAGTACAGACTAATGGGGAATAAGACATCAACATAGATAGCTCTTACATTTTAAGTACATTAGGGAATGACAAAACAAAGTGCTAAGTGAGGTCCAAAAGGGGAAACTCATTAATAATCCAAGAATCAGGGTATGCTTTGTGGAGGAGGTCACATCTGAGTTGAGTTCAGGTTTTAATGTCAGGGTCATTAAAAGGAACCAGGGATGTTTAACTTTGACAAAAGAAGTCTTAAGAAGACTTAAGAAGAAAAAGAATTTTTTTTTTTTTTAGAAATTGCCATATGTAAGAAAGATTGACTTATTGTATTTGGTCCCAGAGGGCATTTGAATTGAACTGAACCAAGCAAAAGCTAGAGACAGGTATATTTTGGCTCAATATAAAAATTAACTTCCTGGCAATCGTAAGTTCCATGCAACTGGAGACCTTCAAGCAGAGACTGAATGGTTGACTGTCAGGAATGTTGTAAGGGGGTTTCACATAGGGGGATTTGACTTGATGGTATTTTGTTTCCAACATTAAGATGTTATGATTGATTTGTTACTGAGATCAAAGCTTAACAAAAATGTTATGTAAACTTCATGGCAACCTTCACTGATGTCAAAAGATCAAGTAATCTATTACACAACAGACTGATTAAAAATTGGGTCCCAGAAAACTCCCCCAAAAGAAGGCTCCCCAGATAACTCCTGCCACTAACCATTCCACCGCCATCACCAGGAGCATCAGGACCTTTTCCTCTCCCATTTGACCTATAGAATCTCTGTCCTACTATATATTTTAGGATACAGCACACATACAAAGGTCAGCTATTTAGACTATGAGAGCTACTTTAACAGGTCTCTCATGGACAGCATAGTGCTATAGAAACTGCACTGAATCTGGAATGAGAAGACCTGGTTTCAGAGCCTCTGGTAATTAACCACCTGTGTACCTCCCTCCACACCTCAATACTTTCCCAGGATATTATCCCCTCACTGGTTACACTCTCTTCTCTTCCTTACCTAGACCCACTGGGGAACCAGTTCAGTCTACACTATCCTCTACTCTAATTCTTTGCCCCTTGTCCTATTGCTGATCATGCCTTGCCAAATCTCAACCTTGGATTACTTCTACTATCTACCACCTTTACTCTCATTCACATGCTGCTGAACAAAGCTGAGGGAAGTCACAAATCCATGCTGATTAGGTCTACTATAAAGTTATGTTATATAAACTCAACTGGACCCTCATGTCAACAAGGCAATCCTTTACCCATGATGAAAAATTCTATCCACCTCCAGAGGGAAAACTGATGAACTCTGGATGCAGATTGAAGCATACTTTTTTCACTTTATTTTTCTTGTTTATGTGTGTGTATGTGTATGTGTGTGTGTGTGTATGTGTGTGTGTGTGTGTGTTTGTATGTGTGTGTGTGTGTGTTTTCTTTTGCAACATGGCTAATATGGAAATACATTTTGCAGGAATTCACATGTATAATCCATATCATACTGCTTGCCTTTCCGAGGGGTGGGGGAGGGAGAGAATTTGGAACTCAGAATTTTAAAAAATGATTGTTAAAATTTTTTTAAATGTAATTAGGAAATATCTAATGAAATAAATAAAAGTATTTTTTAAAAAACATGGCAATCCTTTTACTCCTCTCTCATCGATTCTCTATCCCACTCACCACCACAGTGTCTGTTCCAAACCTTCTTATCTTTCTTCAAGTATCCCAAGGCACCCCCTCCTACTCTCTCAGCTAAAGACCTCACTTTATATTCACTGAAAAAAAATTGAGGCCCTTTATTAAGAGCTCCCTCTTCTTCTCCCCTCCTTATCTCACATCCCTCTGACATCTCCCCACTTTCATCTTTACTCTAGCCTCCAATAAAGAAATGACCCTTCTCCTTGCGTAGGACAACCCCATTGCAAGAATCCTTGATCCCCTCTCCTCCTATCTTCTCTGACAGATTGCTCCCACCTTCATCTCTACACTCTCTCTAATCTTCAATCTTTATCTCTCTACTGGCTCCTTCCCTACTGCCTACAATTACGTTCATGTCTCCCCCATCCTCAAAAAACCCTGGCTTGATCCAACCATCTCTGCTAGCTATTGTCCTATATCTCTCCTCTTCTCAGCTAGACGTTCTTTTTTTTTTTTTTTTTTTTTTGGGCTAGGTAATGGGGTTAAGTGACTTGCCCAAGGTCACACTGCTAGTGAGTGTTATGGATCTGAGACCGGATTTGAACTCAGGTCCTCCTGACTCCAGGGCCGGTGCTCTATCCACTGCACCACCTAGCTGCCCCCTCAGCTAGACTTCTTTAGGAAACTTTCTATCCTAGATGCCTCCACTTCATGTCCTCCCACTCTTTTCTAAACCCACTTCACTCTATCTTCCAATCTCATTATGTAACTAAACCTGCCCCTTCCAAAGTTACCACTTATCTCTTCATTGCCGAATCTGAGAACCTGCTCTCAGTCCTTATCCCTTCTGATCTCTCTCCAGCACTGGGCATTGCTGACCATCTTCTCCTAGATACTCTCCTTTCTGAGTTTTCCTGTCACTCTTCTGTCTTGGGCCTCCACCTACCTGTCTGTTCTTTCTCAGTCTCCTTTGCTGGGTCTCCTCCAGAATATGTTCACTAATGTATTTCAGGGTTCTATTCTGGGTCCTCTTATCTTTTTACTCTATGCCCTCTTCACCTCCCATAGGTTCAATTTTCATTTCTATAAAGATGATTCCTAGGTCGACAGATCCACCTCTATTCTCTCTCTTGGGCTCCAGTCTTCTATCACCAAGTGCATATTGAACAATTCAAACTGGATGTCCCATAAGCACCTGAAACTCAACATATCTCATTATATTTCTCCCCAAATCCTCCCCTTCATACTTATGTGGAGCATCACCAAACCTCCAGTCACTCAGCTTCCTCCTCCAATCTCCACTCTCATTTACCACCCATATCCAATTAGCTGCCAAATCTTGTTGGTTCTTCCTTCACAACATTGATTGTTTATGTCCTATATGCTCACACAACCACCACCCTTATTATGGTAATAGTCTTTTACTTGACCTCCCTGCTTCGATTATCTCCCCACTCTAATCCATCTTTTACACATCTACCAAAGTTATTTTCCTAAAACACAACCCTGACCATGCCACTTCCCTGCCTAATAAATTCCAGTAGCTCTCTGTTACCTTTAGGATCAAATATAAAATTCTCTGTTTGGCATTTAAGGTTTTTGAAAGCTGGACACTTCACATTTTACTCTTCTCCATACTCTAGGATCTAGCAATACTGGTCTACTTGTCTACTCAAATACGGTGCTCTATCTTTCATTCATCCCTTCAGCTTTTCCCCCATGCTTGGAATGTTCTTTCACTTTCGTTGTTGTTCAGTCATTCAATTGTGTCTGACACTTTGGGACCCTGTATGGGGTTTTCTTGGCAAATATACTAGAGTGATTTGCCATTTCATTCTCCAGTGGATTAAGGCAACCAGGTTTAAGTGACTTGCCAAGGGTCACATAGTTAAGTGAGTGTCGGAGGCCAGATTTGAACTCAGGTCTTCCCGAATTCAGGCCCAGCAGTGAGCCACTTATCTGCCTTTCTTCCTCTTTATTTTCCTGCTTCTGGACATCATTGGTTCCTTTAAAGACTCGGATCAAATGCCACTTTAAGTAGAGGCCTTCCCAGTTCGCTCACCCACTGGAACCATCCCCTTTATGGTTACTTTCCTTCCACTCATGAAAATGACTATCCATTTACATATCATCTCCCCCATTCATATGTCAGACTAACTAGAGACAGTAACACAACTGTGAAGTAGACATCATTAGTTCAGATCAAAAAATTATCACATAATTTTTAAAAAATACTTCCCTACTCACCTTTTAAGGACTTTAAATGCTGTACAGCCATTCTCAATACGGTAAGTTTATCCAGTTTGCGGGCTATGGGATTGCACTGAGGGATCATAGCAGATAGTTCTTCAATTAGGTTATTCATTTTATCTCTCCTCCGTTTTTCTGTCTGACTATGAGCTTCTCTAAAAAGAAAAATGAATTTCATTTCAGTGGAAGATTCAAAAAAAATCTAGTGACCGAGGATAAGCCAGAAAGCATGTCTATCTAACCTTTCCTTTTCTCCTGTAATACTTGGACAATAGGATCATAGAATCATATATTTAGAACTAGTAGGGCCATTTAATACAACTCCCTCGTTTTGCAAATGAGGAAACTGAAGCACAGAGAGATTGAATGACCTGTTCAGGGTCATGCAGCTGCTAAGTATCTGGGGAAAGATCTGAAATCAGGTCTTCCAGATTGAAAATCCAGAGTGCTACTTACTACTCCAGGCTGTGGATAAAAACTCCTTGGGATTTTTATAACTCACGAAATTATTTTTTACTTTTTTTTCCCATTCCCATACTTCTCTACACATTAGTTCCCAAGTATCTTAGGCTTTTCACTGTATTTGCCAATAGTTCACATTCAAATGGAAAGTAATGGCCTCTAGTTTATTGGCTGGGCAGCCATATGACTCAGCGAAGTCATGTAGTGCTGGGCATGGAGTCAGGAGGTCCTGAGTTCAAATTCTTCCTCAGACACTTACTAGTTGTGTGACCCTGGGCAAGTCGCGTAACCTCTGACTGACTCAGTTTCAGGGTTTTTGTAAGGACCAAATAAGATAATAATTCTAAAGCTTTTAGCGTACTTGGCCCAAAGTAAGTGCTATATAAATATAGGAAGAGGATAATGGTGAGGATGATGAAGATGATGATGATGATAGAAATGGAAGTTCAAGGTGGGTTCCAGACTTGTGATTTGATCACTGTAGGGGACCTGTGGTGTGGGAATGCCTTCTACCAATATCGATTAGAGACTCATTGTCTTAGACGGTGGGTGGGGCACTGAGAGCTTCCCCTGGTCACACAGTTAATGTCCAAGGCAGGGACTGAACACAAGTCTTCCTGACTCCAAGGCTAATTCTCACCTACTACATCAGAGGTATCAAATACCCACTGCTGCAACACTCCCAAATGCTGCCCGAACTAAATTAAAATGTACTTGGGAAATATTTAACAAAATAAATAAAAATATAATGGAACACAGATATGTTAACATATGATATTCTCAGTCAATATTTAGCCAACAATGATCCTTATGTACTGTTTAATGTTCCCCAGTTCTATTTGACTGTGAATTTTCACTGCACCACGCCATGTTGTTGTTGTTGTTGACTAGTTTTTCAGTTGTGTCTGACTCTCCATGACCCCATTTGGGGTTTTCTTGGCAAAGATACTAGGTTTGCCATTTCATTCTCTAGCTCATTTTACAGATAAGGAAACTGAGGCAAACAGGATTAAGCAACTTGCCCAGGACCACACAGTTAGTAAGTGTCTGAGGTCAGATTTGAACTCAGGGATATGTGTCTTTCTGACTCCAGGCTGGGCACTCTAACCACTCCCAGGTACCACCACACCATGGTGCTTCTCAATACTAGTATATCCCACTCAAATTCTAAGCCTTTATTACCAGATAATTTCTGAATTAAAATATCATTATTGTCCTCATGGCTGCTGTTTATTGACTTTTCTGTTTGCTTTCTGATTATGCATTAGCCTTAACACTAAAATGGATCCAGAAGCTGGACATCAGAAGGTTTATAGAGCAGGACTAATATAATTGCTTTGAGAAGGAAGTTTGGCATAATCTGCTTCTGTCTGAAGTCCACTATCCATGGGAAGCAGTCAACCAAAAAGATTTAAGGAAGATTTCATCAGAGAAAGATTACTCAACTAGTTTGTGAATTATCAGGGCCTTGGCTTTTCCTACTGCCTATTTCTGGACCATTTAGGTGTTTATTAGCATTTCCATCAGAAAGTGGGCAAAATGGAAAGGAAACACAATGGAAATGACTCAGTCCTACCAGTTAATAGTTATGATACAATTAGTTTAAGGTTTGATGGAAGAAAAGGTCAAAACTATTGACTAAAATAATGTTTAGGTATTATATGAGTATTTCAATCATCTTCCCAAGGATATTTAAGGGCTAGCTACATAACCTGGATCTGTTTTCCATTATAAATTCTAAATAATAACACAGTTTAAAGAGCTGTTCAAAAGGAATTTTTAAAATATTCGTACCAATTATTTAAGCTGAAATGATATCTAAAGTAATCAAGAAGCGCAGCAAGAGACAGGAAATCACTTCTGCCCAGTCTTTTTTCTTTCCTTAACAAGAACAAAAAGTCCAAGCCAAAGGTCAAGAACCCAGTCTATTTCTGACTAATTCTAAGAACATCAACTAAAGACTGTTCATTAGAAACAAATATTACCAAAACATCGACCAACTCACATATTAATGTACCTGAAGGACTTCATTTTCACTTGTTTACCATCTTCCATTCTATAAGAGAATAGGATAAAACATGAAGCTATATGAAAAAGACTTTCATATTAGTCTTAGAAGAGAAATCCAATACCTAGTATCATGAAACCAAGTCTAATCAGCCTGAATCCTCTTAAATCCTTGGTTACAGAAGCCATGAGCTAGCACACAGAACTCTCAATATATCAACACAGAACTCTCAATATATCAACACATGCAAGAGCTGCTCTCCGATGAACAGCACCACCATGGAGCTCCCCAATCCCTTCTCAGGGATAAGGACAATAGTACAATGACCTTCCATCTACATGCAAAATTTAGCCTACTTTCAGCAATCTCCCATCAAGCTTTCCTTTTGGCTTCTTAAGTCCCCAGAAATCTTAGAAGATCATATTCTCTACTTACTTTATAATCTCAACAACAGAAACAGAACCACTAGGAAGGGTACAATTTCTAGAGGTAAAGTGGCAAAAATGATATTTGATCAATAAAATAAAGTTTAATATCCACATGAGTTTGTGCTATCATAGTGAGGAGGAAAACTAGGGGGGGAAAGAGAAAGTTTTCATAGAAAAAATTAAAAGAGGGTTTTAAATGCTAATTTCACAAATATCATATTCTATACATTTTGTTGTTGTTGAGCCATTTTTTCAATCTTCTCCACTCTTAGTGACCCTATTTGGAGTTTTCTTGGCAAAGATACTAGAGTGGTTTCCCATTTCCTTCTCTATGAGAGAAACTGAGAAAAACAGGATTAAATGACTTGCCTGGGGTCACACAGCTAGTGTCTGAGGTAACATTTGAACTCAAGTCTTCCTGATCCCAGGACCTGTGCTCTATCCACTGTACCACCTAGATGCCTTTACATACATAGACACATACATACATTCATATATGTATGTATGTAAACACATATATACACATCCTACATGTGTATAAATACATATTATAGGTTACCAATCACTTTCACATACATTAATTGATCACAAAATAATATTTAACCTAACAATAAGTACATTGACCCACAGAATTATCTAAGACTAAAATAAATCACTAGGCAGATAAGAGTTTTAATAAAGAGTGAAACTATGGTCTCTACCTCTAAAGCATCAATGGTGAATTGGTTCAGTGAGTAATGCTCCTATCCAACAGAAATGCAAACATTAGAATAACAGTTAATATGAAATGAATTAAATTTTTTTAGCATTAAACATTTTATCAGCTATGTGACTTTTGAGTCAGATTTAATCAATCAGCAAGCATTTATTAAGTGCCTACTATGTTTTAGGTACTGGAGATACAAAATGAAACCATTTCTACTTATAAGGGACTTAACAGAATCTTCTAGTAAAGGTAGTCTTAAAGAAATGATTGCACATTCCAGAAATAAAGAGTGGTAGTGCCATAGAAACGACATACACACTCATGGGAATAACTTTCCTTTTCCTCCACTGAAATAATTAATAGTTTCAATACAAGGATCTAAGACATCTCCAGAGGCCTTGTGATGGAAAATGCTATCCACATCCAAAGAAAGAACTATGGAAGTTGAATTGCTACTTTTTTTCTTCTCTTCTGTTGAGTTTTCTTCCTCTTTCTGATGGTTCCTCCTATTGGTTTTAATTTTTACTTACAACATCACTAATGTGAGAATACGTTTAATATGAATGTAAATGTATAGCCTATAAAAAAAGGAAGTATTCAAGATGTACAAGATGTGCATTAAAAATCAGATTTCTGAGTAGTATAAAAAAAGAAATAATTAATAGTTACTTTGAAAATAGTTGATGATTTACCTGCTTTGTTGATGGTCCATAACAATTTCAACAGCTTCTCTGCAGAAATAAAAAAGGATGAACAAATTAAAATGTACTTTTTTCTCCCCTTTTTTACTCTGATTTCACAATTAGGGGTAAAGCAGAAAAAAATTGAATAGTAGTGATAACTAATGATACTCTCCAATAGGCTAGCTAGAATCATATATAGAGAGAATATATATAGAGAGAGATACATATGTAGAGATATATGTATACAATATATGTGTGTGTACGTATATTTATTTATTTATTTATTTATACTTCAGTGTAAGATGTTAATTTGTTTAAATTAAACAAATGGGGGCTTTCATCACAGTTGTTCTCTATCAAAGTTCAGGGTGACTGTGGCTCCAGAGTGTGAAACACAAACACACTGTACTTAAACCTAAACTTACTCTTAGTTATTAATTATGCCTTTGTTTTAGGTGAGCAGTTCTCAAATTTTTTGATCTCAGGACTCAATAAAATTACTGAGGATCCCAAAGAGTTTTTGTTCATGTGAGTTATATCTCTTGATATTTACCCTATTTGAAGTTAAAACTGATAAATTTTTAAGATACTTATTTCTTAATTAATTTAATAATAACAACAATAAATCAATTACATGTTAACATAACATATTTTTAGGAAAATAATTATTTTTCCCAAACAAAAAAAAATAGTAAGAAAACTGCTTTTACAGATTTTTGCAAATATCTTTAATGCCTGGCTCCATAGAAGACAGCTGGATTCTCAAATCTGCATCTCCATTCAATCTGTTGTGATATGTTGTTTTGGTGGAAGTATATGAAGCAAATCTGGACCCATGCAGTTATGCAGTTGAAAAAGGAAAGAGTATTTTAATAGGTAAGTAATGTCTTAGTATTATTGTGAAAATATTTTTGACTTTAAATGATCTCCTTGAGGGGGTCTCAGCGGCACCCCTGCTATTTTAGGCCATTGGTGACAGTTTTTTAGTTAAACAGACATTTAGCTTGCTACTAGCCATTATATTTTATTTTTTTTATATTTTATATAACTATATATGATCATATTACATATTAGTATTTCTCTTAATACGTTGTCTATAGCCATCTCTTTCCCTTAGCACATTATAGTGTGTTATACTTATTTGTGTATTTCTTGCTTTTTCTCACTCCCAGACTATAAATTGCTTGTGGTTAGGGGCTGTATTGTTTGATAATGATAATGGTTTGCTTACACAATACAGAGCTTGAAGATTTACAAAGTGTTTTACATCCAGGAGCTCATTTTATCCTCACAACAAACCCTTGAGGTACAGTTTGCAATCTCTATTTTAAAGAAAACGGTGATTGAGGGGCAGCTAGGTGAGCAGTGGATAGAACACTGGCCTTGGAGTTCAGGAGGACCTGAGTTCAAATCCAGTCTCAGACCAGATACTTGACACTTGCTAGCTGTGTGACCCTGGGCAAGTCACTTAAGTCCAATTGCTTAGCCAAAAAGAAGGGAAGGAAGGAAGGAAGGAAAGAAGGAAAGAAGGAAGGAAGGAAGGAAGGAAGGAA